>NC_059222.1:44939177-44974177 GCF_020615455.1 Coregonus clupeaformis | reverse complement strand
TTGCAGATAGCCTGGTCCCAGATCTGTTTGCAGATAGACTGGTCCCAGATCTGTTTGCAGATAGACTGGTCCCAGATCTGTTTGCAGATAGCCTGGTCCCAGATCTGTTTGCAGATAGCCTGGTCCCAGATCTGTTTGCAGATAGCATGACAAAGACCATAAGGAGACAGCACAAACCTATCTGGGACCAGGCCAGCAAGATGCTGCTTTTTTGCCACTTCTAATCAGATTGAGACCAGAGTTGGCAGGAATATTCTCCTACAGTCGTAGCCAGAAGCCACAGGATCAGACCTGCCGATTCATTACCCCAAGCCCTTCCACCACTCTCTTTTATATGTCTTTGACATTCAACCTTTGCTGCATCAGTAGCCCTTAAGAGGGAGTGATTTTCTAACCCACTGGCCATCTATCAGGCTTTAAGGAGGAGATGCCAGCAGATAGCTCCAGAAGGTAGCTAGTTCTGCTCTTGTTCTGGACCTGTCTCTGTTCTGGACCTGTCTCTGTTCTGGACCTGTCTCTGTTCTGGACCTGTCTCTGTTCTGGACCTGTCTCCGTTCTGGACCTGTCTCTGTTCTGGACCTGTCTCTGTTCTGGACCTGTCTCTGTTCTGGACCTGTCTCTGTTCTGTCCTTGTTCTGTCCCTGTTCTTTTCTATCCATGTTTTCCCATGTCCCTGTATTGTCTAGCACCTGTCAGACAGAAGATTGAATAGAATAAGAAGAGAATGCCTTGCCCTCTGTCTGAATGCCTTGCCCTCTGTCTGAATGCCTTGCCCTCTGTCTGAATGCCTTGCCCTCTGTCTGAATGCCTTGCCCTCTGTCTGAATGCCTTGCCCTCTGTCGGAATGCCTTGCCCTCTGTCGGAATGCCTTGCCCTCTGTCTGAATGCCTTGCCCTCTGTCTGAATGCCTTGCCCTCTGTCTGAATGCCTTGCCCTCTGTCTGAATGCCTTGCCCTCTGTCTGAATGCCTTGCCCTCTGTCTGAATGCCATGCCCTCTGTCTGAATGCCTTGATCCACACATAGTTAACTGTGTAACACTTAATCATTAAGAAACACCACCAGAGTGGGCCTGCCTACCAGACCATATACTTGCTGTATAGGCTGGACCTTGGAGCAGATTATTGGACCTAGACTAGAGGCTGTCCACGGCATTACCATCCTGGACCACAAATAAGAGAAAATAACAACAATGGAGACGAGTGATAGGGACAGTGTCCTTAATGACCTATTTAGTGGTAGAGGGATAGGGACAGTGTCCTTAATGACCTATTTAGTGGTAGAGGGATAGGGACAGTGTCCGTAATGACCTATTTAGTGGTAGAGGGATAGGGACAGTGTCCTTAATGACCTATTTAGTGGTAGAGGGATAGGGACAGTGTCCGTAATGACCTATTTAGTGGTAGAGGGATAGGGACAGTGTCCTTAATGACCTATTTAGTGGTAGAGGGATAGGGACAGTGTCCTTAATGACCTATTTAGTGGTAGAGGGATAGGGACAGTGTCCTTAATGACCTATTTAGTGGTAGAGGGATAGGGACAGTGTCCGTAATGACCTATTTAGTGGTAGAGGGATAGGGACAGTGTCCGTAATGACCTATTTAGTGGTAGAGGGATAGGGACAGTGTCTAATGACCTATTTAGTGGTAGAGGGATAGGGACAGTGTCCTTAATGACCTATTTAGTGGTAGAGGGATAGGGACAGTGTCCTTAATGACCTATTTAGTGGTAGAGGGATAGGGACAGTGTCCTTAATGACCTATTTAGTGGTAGAGGGATAGGGACAGTGTCCTTAATGACCTATTTAGTGGTAGAGGGATAGGGACAGTGTCCTTAGTGACCTATTTAGTGGTAGAGGGATAGGGACAGTGTCCACGGGTGATGAAAGCTGGTCTGGTCTGGTGTGGTGTGGTCTGGGCTACTTATTTCCCTCATTAAAATGCAAATCAATTTATAACATTTTTGACATGCGTTTTTCTGGATTCTTTTGTTGTTATTCTGTCTCTCACTGTTCAAATAAACCTACCATTAAAATCATAGACTGATCATTTCTTTGTCAGTGGGCAAACGTACAAAATCAGCAGGGGATCAAATACTTTTTTTTTCCCTCACTGTATGTGTGTTGTGTGGGTGTGCATGCGTGCGTCTGTCTGTCTGCAAGTTAGGCTCTTTACCCAGAGAGAGAACAGGATTGGAGAACGCTAACATCTAATCTAGATGAGGTCCTCTGTTACATTTGTACATTTTTTTTTTACATTTTACTTATCCAGAGCGACTTACAGTTAGTGAGTGTCTACATATTTTTAATGTTTTTGTTCATACTGTTACCTAGTTGTTGTTCCTGTAAATGTTGTTACAGGTTTAGACACTATCTCAGTGGCCAGAGGCTTGTGGCCTGTTCAGCGTGGAGCAACAGGATTACATAGAGCTATGTGACCTTTAAGCAGCAGGGAGAGGCCACGCACACGCACGCACGCACGCACACACGCACGCACGCACGAGAAGAGGCCTAGGTTTACCTGTGGCACACAGCGAGACACACCCAGACAGAGATATGGAACCTGGAGCACAGTAAAGCCTGAATGAGCCAGTAGCCAGCGACATGGAGCCTGGAGCACAGTTAAGCCTGAATGAGCCAGTAGCCAGCGACATGGAGCCTGGAGCACAGTAAAGCCTGAATGAGCCAGTAGCCAGCGACATGGAGCCTGGAGCACAGTAAAGCCTGAATGAGCCAGTAGCCAGCGACATGGAGCATGATCAGGAATGTTACAGCCTGGACACCTGACAACTAGAGAGAGAGAGTCACGCTCAACAGGAATACCACACCCATATTGTCTGCACACACACAGTGTGCCTGTCTATCATAGACTGTAGTGGTGCAGTCTGAGGTCCAAGCCACTGCTGTCTCCAGGCCAACCCCAGCTGTCTCCAACCCAACCCCAGCTGTCTCCAGGCCAACCCCTGCTGTCTCCAGCTGTCTCCAACCCAACCCCAGCTGTCTCCAGGCCAACCCCTGCTGTCTCCAGCTGTCTCCAACCCAACCCCAGCTGTCTCCCCCCTGAATTATTTAAGGCTGAGAGTTTCCCCTCTGCTCTCCTCTGGTCTCTGTTGAGCCCCGTTCAAGAAGTATGAAACATCACTGCTGCATTATTCCCTCAAGCCCACACCGAAATGGATGCACACACACAATACCATATGCTAATTAGAGACATAATAATTGAAGAGTGGAAAAGAAACTCTAATACTTGCGAAGCTTAGAAGCCATAATCCTGATCATAAATCCGGTCTCTGTCAGTGCTGAATGACAAGTGCTGTTCCCCCACACTCTCGCTCTTCCTCTCTCTTTTTCACTGTTTCACTCCCTCTCTCCCTTCACCCTTACTTCTATTCCTTAGTCTTCCTCTCTTCCTCCTCTATTTCAACTCCTCCTCCTCCACTCTTCCTCTTCTATTTCAACTCCTCCTCCTCCTCCACTCTTCCTCTTCTATTTCAACTCCTCCTCCTCCTCCACTCTTCCTCTTCTATTTCAACTCCTCCTCCTCCTCCACTCTTCCTCTTCTATTTCAACTCCTCCTCCTCCACTCTTCCTCTTCTATTTCAACTCCTCCTCCTCCTCCACTCTTCCTCTTCTATTTCAACTCCTCCTCCTCCACTCTTCCTCTTCTATTTCAACTCCTCCTCCTCCACTCTTCCTCTTCTATTTCAACTCCTCCTCCTCCACTCTTCCTCTTCTATTTCAACCCCTCCTCCTCCTCCACTCTTCCTCTTCTATTTCAACCCCTCCTCCTCCACTCTTCCTCTTCTATTTCAACCCCTCCTCCTCCTCCACTCTTCCTCCTCTCTTCAGCTTTGTCCCATGCTTTTGCACTGCTGTAGATCTTTCCCAGCATGCTCTACTCCTTGCCTGTGTCTGAAGGGGAGACTGTATTGTAGTGTAGTGTAGTTTACTGTATTTGTATTTGTATTTATTATGGATCCCCATTAGTTCCTGCCAAGGCAGCAGCTACTCTTCCTGGGGTTTATTATGGATCCCTGCCAAGGCAGCAGCTACTCTTCCTGGGGTCCAGCAAAATTAAGTTAGATATACATTTTTAAAACATTACAATACATTCATAACAGATTTCACAACATTAAGTGTGTGTAGTGTAGTGTAGTGTGTCTCTGTTGCTTGCTGTTTGGGGTTTTAGGCTGGGTTTCTGTATGGCACTTTGTGACATCTGCTGATGTAAAAAAGGGCTTTATAAATACATTTTGATTAATTGATAGTGTACTGCAGTGTATGTAGTATGTAGAGCTGCACGGGGCTGCAGGTTATAGCGCCCCCTCTCTGCAGCCAGCATGGTGGCACCACAGGATGGTCTAATCTCAAGAAATTAATGAACAAGTTTACTATAGCTCTGGTCTGATACTATGGCTCTGGTCTGATACTATGGCTCTGGTCTGATACTATGGCTCTGGTCTGATACTATGGCCCTGGTCTGATACTATGGCTCTGGTCTGATACTATGGCTCTGGTCTGATACTATGGCCCTGGTCTGATACTATGGCTCTGGTCTGATACTATGGCTCTGGTCTGATACTATGGCTCTGGTCTGATGCTATAGCCCTGGTCTGATACTATGGCTCTGGTCTGATACTATGGCTCTGGTCTGATGCTATAGCCCTGGTCTGATACTATGGCTCTGGTCTGATACTATGGCTCTGGTCTGATACTATGGCCCTGGTCTGATACTATGGCTCTGGTCTGATACTATGGCTCTGGTCTGATACTATGGCCCTGGTCTGATGCTCTGGTCTGATACTATGGCCCTGGTCTGATACTATGGCCCTGGTCTGATACTATGGCTCTGGTCTGATGCCCTGGTCTGATACTATGGCCCTGGTCTGATGCTCTGGTCTGATACTATAGCTCTGGTCCGATACTATGGCTCTGGTCTGATACTATGGCTCTGGTCTGATACTTTGATATGCTTCCTGATTCTCCAATCTTCTCAGAAAGTGTACACTTGCACATTTTCTTGCATGGATTTAACATGGTTGGAACCTCACTCCAGCCAGTGCTTACACATATGCTATTAAATCCATGACAGGGAGTCTGCAAGTGCACACTTCTGGATAAGGGTAGAGCATTGGGACTGGGTTTGCAGAATCCCCTGGTCTCCCAGAATGCTGGTTGATGGAGTCCCGGATTTCCTACTGATTCCCCTCCTTTATTCCGGGAATCTTCCGACCGGGACTTCTGGGGGTAAAACATGTTTTTGGGGAAAGTTACCAGAATTTTGCAACCTTAATTGGGACTCAGCCTGACTGAGTTGGTAAAAGTTACTTCGTAAGACCCTTGGTTTCATCAAGCCACTAGTGTTGGATCAGTGATTACCTCAAGGAAAGAAGGGCCCAGAACCTTAGAATTAGAATGAATAGAAAGTTCTACCTGTTCTATTTCTATGGCCCAGACCTCAGAGTTGCATGAACACAAATCATAGAGCATGTATACTTCAGATTCACTGATTCAATACCAACAACACTTTTCGGAATCAGATAGAACTAGAATGATTCTATTATATTTCTATTGATAAAACCACAGAACTAGAATGATTCTATTTCTATTGATAAAACCACAGAACTAGAATGATCCTATTGATAAAACCACAGAACTAGAATGATTCTATTCCTATTGATAAAACCACAGAACTAGAATGATTATATTCCTATTGATAAAACCACAGAACTAGAATGATTATATTCCTATTGATAAAACCACAGAACTAGAATGATTCTATTCCTATTGATAAAACCACAGAACTAGAATGATTATATTATATTTCTATTGATAAAACACACCACATGTGGCCGTTATTTGCTCTGTGATGCCACGGCACCCACTCTATCTGTCTTGTGACTGGTTGAGACTCCTGTCACTCACAACGGAATGCTGAGGGGGCTGCTGCCATGGGAACAAACAAGCCTATTGTCTTGTCATTGCACAAGTCCTTATTGTCGTCATAGCTACTGACTTTTATTCAGTTTCAGCGACAGGGATGAACTTTCCAGGGACAGCTGTGTGTACCTGCCTTTCTCCTTCCTCCCCCTGCTCTGTCTCTGTCTCTCTCTGACTGTCTGTCTCTGTCTCTGTCTCTCTCTGACTGTCTCTCTCTGACTGTCTGTCTGTCTCTGTCTCTCTCTGACTGTCTCTCTCCGACTGTCTCTCTCTGACTGTCTCTCTCTGACTGTCTGTCTCTCTCTCTTTCTCTCTGACTGTCTCTCTCTGTCTCTCTCCGACTGTCTCTCTCTGACTGTCTGTCTCTCTCTCTTTCTCTCTGACTGTCTCTCGATGTCTCTGTCTCTCTGACTGTCTGTCTCTCTCTCTTTCTCTCTGACTGTCTGTCTCTCTCTCTGTCTCTCTCTGACTGTCTCTCTCTGTCTCTGTCTCTCTCTGACTGTCTCTCTCTGTCTCTGTCTCTCTGACTGTCTGTCTCTCTCTCTTTCTCTCTGATTGTCTCTCGATGTCTCTGTCTCTCTGACTGTCTGTCTCTCTCTCTTTCTCTATGACTGTCTGTCTCTCTCTGACTGTCTCTCTCTGACTGTCTGTCTCTGTCTCTCTCTGACTGTCTCTCTCTGTCTCTGTCTCTCAATGACTGTCTGTCTCTCTCTGACTGTCTCTCTCTGACTGTCTGTCTCTGTCTCTCTCTGACTTTCTCTATCTATCACACACACGTACACACACCTACACACAGGTTGGGGTGTGGTGATGTGACTGCACTCCTATTGGGTGCTACTCCTGGAGGACAGCACACCTGGCTGTTGATCCTTAGTGACCATAATTGAACGTCGGTGGCAGCACAGTCACACCATTTATCTCACATTCCAGAGTTGAGATTGAGGGCTCTAGACAGACGTGTTGCTTCCTGCTATGTACCAATTCTCCAGCTAACACGTCTGTAGACATCCTGCCGTCAGTTGGGACAGAAAGGCAGACGGGTTGCTTCCTGTACCAATGCTCCAGCTAACACGTCTGTAGACATCCTGCCGTCAGTTGGGACAGAAAGGCAGACGGGTTGCTTCCTGCAATGTACCAATTCTCCAGCTAACACGTCTGTAGACATCCTGCCGTCAGTTGGGACAGAAAGGCAGACGGGTTGCTTCCTGTAATGTACCAATGCTCCAGCTAACACGTCTGTAGACATCCTGCCGTCAGTTGGGACAGAAAGGCAGACGGGTTGCTTCCGGCAATGTACCAATGCTCCAGCTAACACGTCTGTAGACATCCTGCCGTCAGTTGGGACAGAAAGGCAGACGGGTTGCTTCCGGCAATGTACCAATGCTCCAGCTAACACGTCTGTAGACATCCTGCCGTCAGTTGGGACAGAAAGGCAGACGGGTTGCTTCCTGCTATGTACCAATTCTCCAGCTAACACGTCTGTAGACATCCTGCCGTCAGTTGGGACAGAAAGGCAGACGGGTTGCTTCCTGTAATGTACCAATTCTCCAGCTAACACGTCTGTAGACATCCTGCCGTCAGTTGGGACAGAAAGGCAGACGTGTTGCTTCCTGTAATGTACCAATTCTCCAGCTAACACGTCTGTAGACATCCTGCCGTCAGTTGGGACAGAAAGGCAGACGGGTTGCTTCCGGCAATGTACCAATTCTCCAGCTAACACGTCTGTAGACATCCTGCCGTCAGTTGGGACAGAAAGGCAGACGTGTTGCTTCCTGTAATGTACCAATTCTCCAGCTAACACGTCTGTAGACATCCTGCCGTCAGTTGGGACAGAAAGGCAGACGGGTTGCTTCCTGCTATGTACCAATTCTCCAGCTAACACGTCTGTAGACATCCTGCCGTCAGTTGGGACAGAAAGGCAGACGGGTTGCTTCCTGTAATGTACCAATTCTCCAGCTAACACGTCTGTAGACATCCTGCCGTCAGTTGGGACAGAAAGGCAGACGGGTTGCTTCCTGTAATGTACCAATTCTCCAGCTAACACGTCTGTAGACATCCTGCCGTCAGTTGGGACAGAAAGGCAGACGTGTTGCTTCCTGTAATGTACCAATTCTCCAGCTAACACGTCTGTAGACATCCTGCCGTCAGTTGGGACAGAAAGGCAGACGTGTTGCTTCCTGTAATGTACCAATTCTCCAGCTAACACGTCTGTAGACATCCTGCCGTCAGTTGGGACAGAAAGGCAGACGGGTTGCTTCCGGCAATGTACCAATTCTCCAGCTAACACGTCTGTAGACATCCTGCCGTCAGTTGGGACAGAAAGGCAGACGGGTTGCTTCCTGTAATGTACCAATGCTCCAGCTAACACGTCTGTAGACATCCTGCCGTCAGTTGGGACAGAAAGGCAGACGGGTTGCTTCCTGCTATGTACCAATTCTCCAGCTAACACGTCTGTAGACATCCTGCCGTCAGTTGGGACAGAAAGGCAGACGGGTTGCTTCCTGTAATGTACCAATTCTCCAGCTAACACGTCTGTAGACATCCTGCCGTCAGTTGGGACAGAAAGGCAGACGGGTTGCTTCCTGTAATGTACCAATTCTCCAGCTAACACGTCTGTAGACATCCTGCCGTCAGTTGGGACAGAAAGGACGGGTGGAAAATGGGAATCACGTCATCGATGACGTCACTGCCGTATCCACTTTTTGCCCTAGCAAAACATGAGCACAATTCCCGCCTGCATGTTAAGCCACGCCTACAAAACGCGTGATTTGTTGGGAGAGTTGTCTGTCTGAATAGGACTCTCCAATTTTTTTTCCTTTTGAAAATGTCAGAGGAGCCGACATCCTCCCCAGACCTTGTGCCGTTGCCTAGCTTACGTTGCGCCAAGGTCTGGGATATCCGAGACAACAGTGCATCTGTAACTAGACTGGCCTAGGGTACAGGGTATAGAGATATAGATCTCTATATGTCGCTGTCTGGACTGACCTACCTGTGGCTAGTAACCATCTGTAAAATCACAACCATCAGAGCTTTCAGCCAGTAATATCTGTAATATCAGAACCATCAGAGCTTTCAGCCAGTAATATCTGTAATATCAGAACCATCAGAGCTTTCAGCCAGTAATATCTGTAATATCAGAACCATCAGAGCTTTCAGCCAGTAATATCTGTAATATCAGAACCATCAGAGCTTTCAGCTAGTAATATCTGTAATATCAGAACCATCAGAGCGTTCAGCCAGTAATATCAGAACCATCAGAGCTTTCAGCCAGTAATATCTGTAATATCAACGCGATCAGAGCTTTCAGCCAGTAATATCTGTAATATCAGAACCATCAGAGCTTTCAACCAGTAATATCTGTAATATCAGGACCATCAGAGCTTTCAGCCAGTAATATCTGTAATATCAACGCGATCAGAGCTTTCAACCAGTAATATCTGTAATATCAGAACCATCAGAGCTTTCAGCCAGTAATATCAACGCGATCAGAGCTTTCAGCCAGTAATATCTGTAATATCAACGCTCTCAGAGCTTTCAGCCAGTAATATCTGTAATATCAGAACCATCAGAGCTTTCAGCCAGTAATATCTGTAATATCAGAGCTTTCAGCCAGTAATATCTGTAATATCAACGCGATCAGAGCTTTCAGCCAGTAATATCTGTAATATCAGAACCATCAGAGCTTTCAGCCAGTAATATCTGTAATATCAGAACCATCAGAGCGTTCAGACAGTAACATCTGTAATATCAACGCGATCAGAGCTTTCAGCCAGTAATATCTGTAATATCTGTAATATCAGAGCTTTCAGCCAGTAATATCTGTAATATCTGTAATATCAGAGCTTTCAGCCAGTAATATCTGTAATATCAGAACCATCAGAGCTTTCAGACAGTAATATCTGTAATATCAGAACCATCAGAGCTTTCAGCCAGTAATATCTGTAATATCAGAACCATCAGAGCTTTCAGCCAGTAATATCTGTAATATCAGAACCATCAGAGCTTTCAGACAGTAATATCTGTAATATCAACGCGATCAGAGCTTTCAGCCAGTAATATCTGTAATATCAACGCGATCAGAGCTTTCAGCCAGTAATATCTGTAATATCAGAACCATCAGAGCATTCAGCCAGTAATATCTGTAATATCAACGCGATCAGAGCTTTCAGCCAGTAATATCTGTAATATCAGAACCATCAGAGCTTTCAGCCAGTAATATCTGTAATATCAACGCGATCAGAGCTTTCAGCCAGTAATATCTGTAATATCTGTAATATCAGAGCTTTCAGCCAGTAATATCTGTAATATCTGTAATATCAGAGCTTTCAGCCAGTAATATCTGTAATATCAGAACCATCGCTTTCAACAGTAATATCTGTAATATCAGAACCATCAGAGCTTTCAGCCAGTAATATCTGTAATATCAGAACCATCAGAGCTTTCAGCCAGTAATATCTGTAATATCAGAACCATCAGAGCTTTCAGCCAGTAATATCTGTAATATCAGAACCATCAGAGCTTTCAGCCAGTAATATCTGTAATATCAGAACCATCAGAGCTTTCAGCCAGTAATATCAACGCGATCAGAGCTTTCAGCCAGTAATATCTGTAATATCAACGCTCTCAGAGCTTTCAGCCAGTAATATCTGTAATATCAGAACCATCAGAGCTTTCAGCCAGTAATATCTGTAATATCAATGCGATCAGAGCTTTCAGACAGTAATATCTGTAATATCAGAACCATCAGAGCTTTCAACCAGTTATATCTGTAATATCAGAACCGTCAGAGCTTTCAGCCAGTAATATCTGTAATATCAGAACCATCAGAGCTTTCAGCCAGTAATATCTGTAATATCAACGCGATCAGAGCTTTCAGCCAGTAATATCTGTAATATCAACGCGATCAGAGCTTTCAGCCAGTAATATCTGTAATATCAGAACCATCAGAGCTTTCAGCCAGTAATATCTGTAATATCAACGCGATCAGAGCTTTCAGCCAGTAATATCTGTAATATCAGAACCATCAGAGCTTTCAGCCAGTAATATCTGTAATATCAACGCGATCAGAGCTTTCAGCCAGTAATATCTGTAATATCAGAACCATCAGAGCTTTCAGCCAGTAATATCTGTAATATCAACGCTCTCAGAGCTTTCAGCCAGTAATATCTGTAATATCAGAACCATCAGAGCTTTCAGCCAGTAATATCTGTAATATCAGAACCATCAGAGCTTTCAGCCAGTAATATCTGTAATATCAACGCGATCAGAGATTTCAGCCAGTAATATCTGTAATATCAGAACCATCAGAGCTTTCAGCCAGTAATATCTGTAATATCTGTAATATCAGAGCTTTCAGCCAGTAATATCTGTAATATCTGTAATATCAGAGCTTTCAGCCAGTAATATCTGTAATATCAGAACCATCAGAGCTTTCAGACAGTAATATCTGTAATATCAGAACCATCAGAGCTTTCAGCCAGTAATATCTGTAATATCAGAACCATCAGAGCTTTCAGCCAGTAATATCTGTAATATCAGAACCATCAGAGGTTTCAGCCAGTAATATCTGTAATATCAGAACCATCAGAGCTTTCAGACAGTAATATCTGTAATATCAACGCGATCAGAGCTTTCAGCCAGTAATATCTGTAATATCAACGCGATCAGAGCTTTCAGCCAGTAATATCTGTAATATCAGAACCATCAGAGCTTTCAGCCAGTAATATCTGTAATATCAACGCGATCAGAGCTTTCAGCCAGTAATATCTGTAATATCAGAACCATCAGAGCTTTCAGCCAGTAATATCTGTAATATCAACGCGATCAGAGCTTTCAGCCAGTAATATCTGTAATATCTGTAATGATCAGAGCTTTCAGCCAGTAATATCTGTAATATCTGTATCAGAGCTTTCAGCCAGTAATATCTGTAATATCAGAACCATCAGAGCTTTCAGACAGTAATATCTGTAATATCAGAACCGATCAGAGCTTTCAGCCAGTAATATCTGTAATATCAGAACCATCAGAGCTTTCAACCAGTTATATCTGTAATATCAGAACCATCAGAGCTTTCAGCCAGTAATATCTGTAATATCAGAACCATCAGAGCTTTCAGCCAGTAATATCTGTAATATCAGAACCATCAGAGCTTTCAGCCAGTAATATCAACGCGATCAGAGCTTTCAGCCAGTAATATCTGTAATATCAACGCTCTCAGAGCTTTCAGCCAGTAATATCTGTAATATCAGAACCATCAGAGCTTTCAGCCAGTAATATCTGTAATATCAATGCGATCAGAGCTTTCAGACAGTAATATCTGTAATATCAGAACCATCAGAGCTTTCAGCCAGTTATATCTGTAATATCAGAACCGTCAGAGCTTTCAGCCAGTAATATCTGTAATATCAGAACCATCAGAGCTTTCAGCCAGTAATATCTGTAATATCAACGCGATCAGAGCTTTCAGCCAGTAATATCTGTAATATCAACGCCGATCAGAGCTTTCAGCCAGTAATATCTGTAATATCAGAACCATCAGAGCTTTCAGCCAGTAATATCTGTAATATCAACGCGATCAGAGCTTTCAGCCAGTAATATCTGTAATATCAGAACCATCAGAGCTTTCAGCCAGTAATATCTGTAATATCAACGCGATCAGAGCTTTCAGCCAGTAATATCTGTAATATCAGAACCATCAGAGCTTTCAGCCAGTAATATCTGTAATATCAACGCTCTCAGAGCTTTCAGCCAGTAATATCTGTAATATCAGAACCATCAGAGCTTTCAGCCAGTAATATCTGTAATATCAGAACCATCAGAGCTTTCAGCCAGTAATATCTGTAATATCAACGCGATCAGAGATTTCAGCCAGTAATATCTGTAATATCAGAACCATCAGAGCTTTCAGCCAGTAATATCTGTAATATCAACGCAATCAGAGCTTTCAGCCAGTAATATCAGAACCATCAGAGCTTTCAACCAGTAATATCTGTAATATCAGAACCATCAGAGCTTTCAGCCAGTAATATCTGTAATATCAGAACCATCAGAGCTTTCAGCCAGTAATATCTGTAATATCAATGCGATCAGAGCTTTCAGCCAGTAATATCTGTAATATCAGAACCATCAGAGCTTTCAGCCAGTAATATCTGTAAGATCAACGCGATCAGAGCTTTCAGCCAGTAATATCTGTAATATCAGAACCATCAGAGCTTTCAGCCAGTAATATCTGTAATATCAACGCGATCAGAGCTTTCAGCCAGTAATATCAGAACCAGAGGTTTCAACCAGTAATATCTGTAATATCAGAACCATCAGAGCTTTCAGCCAGTAATATCTGTAATATCAACGCGATCAGAGCTTTCAGCCAGTAATATCTGTAATATCAGAACCATCAGAGCTTTCAGCCAGTAATATCTGTAATATCAACGCGATCAGAGCTTTCAGCCAGTAATATCTGTAATATCAACGCGATCAGAGCTTTCAGCCAGTAATATCAGAACCAGAGGTTTCAACCAGTAATATCTGTAATATCAGAACCATCAGAGCTTTCTGCCAGTAATATCTGTAATATCAACGCGATCAGAGCTTTCAGCCAGTAATATCTGTAATATCAGAACCATCAGAGCTTTCAACCAGTTATATCTGTAATATCAGAACCGATAGAGCTTTCAGCCAGTAATATCTGTAATATCAGAACCATCAGAGCTTTCAGCCAGTAATATCTGTAATATCAACGCGATCAGAGCTTTCAGCCAGTAATATCTGTAATATCAGAACCATCAGAGCTTTCAGCCAGTAATATCTGTAATATCAACGTGATCAGAGCTTTCAGCCAGTAATATCTGTAATATCAGAACCATCAGAGCTTTCAGCCAGTAATATCTGTAATATCAACGCTCTCAGAGCATCCGCCAGTAATATCTGTAATATCAGAACCATCAGAGCTTTCAGCCAGTAATATCTGTAATATCAACGCTCTCAGAGCATCCGCCAGTAATATCTATAATATCAGAACCATCAGAGCTTTCAGCCAGTAATATCTGTAATATCAACGCTCTCAGAGCTTTCAGCCAGTAATATCTGTAATATCAGAACCATCAGAGCTTTCAGCCAGTAATATCTGTAATATCAGAACCATCAGAGCTTTCAGCCAGTAATATCTGTAATATCAACGCGATCAGAGATTTCAGCCAGTAATATCTGTAATATCAGAACCATCAGAGCTTTCAGCCAGTAATATCTGTAATATCAACGCGATCAGAGCTTTCAGCCAGTAATATCTGTAATATCAGAACCATCAGAGCTTTCAGCCAGTAATATCTGTAATATCAGAACCATCAGAGCTTTCAGCCAGTAATATCTGTAATATCAGAACCATCAGAGCTTTCAGCCAGTAATATCTGTAATATCAGAACCATCAGAGCTTTCAGCCAGTAATATCTGTAATATCAGAACCATCAGAGCTTTCAGCCAGTAATATCTGTAATATCAGAACCATCAGAGCTTTCAGCCAGTAATATCTGTAATATCAACGCGATCAGAGCTTTCAGCCAGTAATATCTGTAATATCAACGCTCTCAGAGCTTTCAGCCAGTAATATCTGTAATATCAGAGCTTTCAGCCAGTAATATCTGTAATATCAACGCGATCAGAGCTTTCAGCCAGTAATATCTGTAATATCAGAACCATCAGAGCTTTCAGCCAGTAATATCTGTAATATCAGAACCATCAGAGCTTTCAGCCAGTAATATCTGTAATATCAGAACCATCAGAGCTTTCTGCCAGTAATATCTGTAATATCAACGCGATCAGAGCTTTCAGCCAGTAATATCTGTAATATCAGAACCATCAGAGCTTTCAGCCAGTAATATCTGTAATATCAGAACCATCAGAGCTTTCTGCCAGTAATATCTGTAATATCAGAACCATCAGAGCTTTCAGCCAGTAATATCTGTAATATCAGAACCATCAGAGCTTTCAGCCAGTAATATCTGTAATATCAGAACCATCAGAGCTTTCAGCCAGTAATATCTGTAATATCAGAACCATCAGAGCTTTCAGCCAGTAATATCTGTAATATCAGAACCATCAGAGCTTTCAGCCAGTAATATCTGTAATATCAATGCGATCAGAGCTTTCAGCCAGTAATATCTGTAATATCAGAACCATCAGAGCTTTCAGCCAGTAATATCTGTAAGATCAACGCGATCAGAGCTTTCAGCCAGTAATATCTGTAATATCAGAACCATCAGAGCTTTCAGCCAGTAATATCTGTAATATCAACGCGATCAGAGCTTTCAGCCAGTAATATCAGAACCAGAGGTTTCAACCAGTAATATCTGTAATATCACAACCATCAGAGCTTTCAGCCAGTAATATCTGTAATATCAACGCGATCAGAGCTTTCAGCCAGTAATATCTGTAATATCAGAACCGTCAGAGCTTTCAGCCAGTAATATCTGTAATATCAGAACCATCAGAGCTTTCAGCCAGTAATATCTGTAATATCAACGCGATCAGAGCTTTCAGCCAGTAATATCTGTAATATCAACGCGATCAGAGCTTTCAGCCAGTAATATCTGTAATATCAGAACCATCAGAGCTTTCAGCCAGTAATATCTGTAATATCAACGCGATCAGAGCTTTCAGCCAGTAATATCTGTAATATCAGAACCATCAGAGCTTTCAACCAGTAATATCTGTAATATCAGAACGCGATCAGAGCTTTCAGCCAGTAATATCTGTAATATCAGAACCATCAGAGCTTTCAGCCAGTAATATCTGTAATATCAGAACAATCAGAGCTTTCAGCCAGTAATATCTGTAATATCAGACGCGATCAGAGCTTTCAGCCAGTAATATCTGTAATATCAGAACCATCAGAGCTTTCAGCCAGTAATATCTGTAATATCAACGCGATCAGAGCTTTCAGCCAGTAATATCTGTAATATCAGAACCATCAGAGCTTTCAGCCAGTAATATCTGTAATATCAGAACAATCAGAGCTTTCAGCCAGTAATATCTGTAATATCAGAACCATCAGAGCTTTCAGCCAGTAATATCTGTAATATCAGAACCATCAGAGCTTTCAGCCAGTAATATCTGTAATATCAGAACCATCAGAGCTTTCAGCCAGTACTATCTGTAATATCAACGCGATCAGAGATTTCAGCCAGTAATATCTGTAATATCAGAACCATCAGAGCTTTCAGCCAGTAATATCTGTAATATCAACGCGATCAGAGATTTCAGCCAGTAATATCTGTAATATCAGAACCATCAGAGCTTTCAGCCAGTAATATCAACGCGATCAGAGCTTTCAGCCAGTAATATCTGTAATATCAGACGCTCTCAGAGCTTTCAGCCAGTAATATCTGTAATATCAGACCATCGCTTTCAGCCAGTAATATCTGTAATATCAACGCGATCAGAGCTTTCAGCCAGTAATATCTGTAATATCAGAACCATCAGAGCTTTCAGCCAGTAATATCTGTAATATCAGACACGCTTTCAGCCAGTAATATCTGTACTATCAGAATTATCAGAGCTTTCAGCCAGTAATATCTGTAATATCAGAACCATCAGAGCTTTCAGCCAGTAATATCTGTAATATCAGAACCATCAGAGCTTTCAGCCAGTAATATCTGTAATATCAGAACCATCAGAGCTTTCAGCCAGTAATATCTGTAATATCAACGCGATCAGAGCTTTCAGCCAGTAATATCTGTAATATCAGAACCATCAGAGCTTTCAGCCAGTAATATCTGTAATATCAGAACCATCAGAGCTTTCAGCCAGTAATATCTGTAAGATCAACGCGATCAGAGCTTTCAGCCAGTAATATCTGTAATATCAGAACCATCAGAGCTTTCAGCCAGTAATATCTGTAATATCAGAACCATCAGAGCTTTCAGCCAGTAATATCTGTAAGATCAACGCGATCAGAGCTTTCAGCCAGTAATATCTGTAATATCAGAACCATCAGAGCTTTCAGCCAGTAATATCTGTAATATCAGAACCATCAGAGCTTTCAGCCAGTAATATCTGTAAGATCAACGCGATCAGAGCTTTCAGCCAGTAATATCTGTAATATCAGAACCATCAGAGCTTTCAGCCAGTAATATCTGTAATATCAGAACCATCAGAGCTTTCAGCCAGTAATATCTGTAAGATCAACGCGATCAGAGCTTTCAGCCAGTAATATCTGTAATATCAGAACCATCAGAGCTTTCAGCCAGTAATATCTGTAATATCAGAACCATCAGAGCTTTCAGCCAGTAATATCTGTAATATCAACGCGATCAGAGCTTTCAGCCAGTAATATCAGAACCAGAGGTTTCAACCAGTAATATCTGTAATATCACAACCATCAGAGCTTTCAGCCAGTAATATCTGTAATATCAACGCGATCAGAGCTTTCAGCCAGTAATATCTGTAATATCAGAACCGTCAGAGCTTTCAGCCAGTAATATCTGTAATATCAGAACCATCAGAGCTTTCAGCCAGTAATATCTGTAATATCAACGCGATCAGAGCTTTCAGCCAGTAATATCTGTAATATCAACGCGATCAGAGCTTTCAGCCAGTAATATCTGTAATATCAGAACCATCAGAGCTTTCAGCCAGTAATATCTGTAATATCAACGCGATCAGAGCTTTCAGCCAGTAATATCTGTAATATCAGAACCATCAGAGCTTTCAGCCAGTAATATCTGTAATATCAACGCGATCAGAGCTTTCAGCCAGTAATATCTGTAATATCAGAACCATCAGAGCTTTCAGCCAGTAATATCTGTAATATCAGAACAATCAGAGCTTTCAGCCAGTAATATCTGTAATATCAACGCGATCAGAGCTTTCAGCCAGTAATATCTGTAATATCAGAACCATCAGAGCTTTCAGCCAGTAATATCTGTAATATCAACGCGATCAGAGCTTTCAGCCAGTAATATCTGTAATATCAGAACCATCAGAGCTTTCAGCCAGTAATATCTGTAATATCAGAACAATCAGAGCTTTCAGCCAGTAATATCTGTAATATCAGAACCATCAGAGCTTTCAGCCAGTAATATCTGTAATATCAGAACCATCAGAGCTTTCAGCCAGTAATATCTGTAATATCAGAACCATCAGAGCTTTCAGCCAGTACTATCTGTAATATCAACGCGATCAGAGATTTCAGCCAGTAATATCTGTAATATCAGAACCATCAGAGCTTTCAGCCAGTAATATCTGTAATATCAACGCGATCAGAGATTTCAGCCAGTAATATCTGTAATATCAGAACCATCAGAGCTTTCAGCCAGTAATATCAACGCGATCAGAGCTTTCAGCCAGTAATATCTGTAATATCAACGCTCTCAGAGCTTTCAGCCAGTAATATCTGTAATATCAGAGCTTTCAGCCAGTAATATCTGTAATATCAACGCGATCAGAGCTTTCAGCCAGTAATATCTGTAATATCAGAACCATCAGAGCTTTCAGCCAGTAATATCTGTAATATCAGAGCTTTCAGCCAGTAATATCTGTACTATCAGAATTATCAGAGCTTTCAGCCAGTAATATCTGTAATATCAGAACCATCAGAGCTTTCAGCCAGTAATATCTGTAATATCAGAACCATCAGAGCTTTCAGCCAGTAATATCTGTAATATCAGAACCATCAGAGCTTTCAGCCAGTAATATCTGTAATATCAACGCGATCAGAGCTTTCAGCCAGTAATATCTGTAATATCAGAACCATCAGAGCTTTCAGCCAGTAATATCTGTAATATCAGAACCATCAGAGCTTTCAGCCAGTAATATCTGTAAGATCAACGCGATCAGAGCTTTCAGCCAGTAATATCTGTAATATCAGAACCATCAGAGCTTTCAGCCAGTAATATCTGTAATATCAGAACCATCAGAGCTTTCAGCCAGTAATATCTGTAAGATCAACGCGATCAGAGCTTTCAGCCAGTAATATCTGTAATATCAGAACCATCAGAGCTTTCAGCCAGTAATATCTGTAATATCAGAACCATCAGAGCTTTCAGCCAGTAATATCTGTAAGATCAACGCGATCAGAGCTTTCAGCCAGTAATATCTGTAATATCAGAACCATCAGAGCTTTCAGCCAGTAATATCTGTAATATCAGAACCATCAGAGCTTTCAGCCAGTAATATCTGTAATATCAACGCGATCAGAGCTTTCAGCCAGTAATATCTGTAATATCAGAACCATCAGAGCTTTCAGCCAGTAATATCTGTAATATCAGAACCATCAGAGCTTTCAGCCAGTAATATCTGTAAGATCAACGCGATCAGAGCTTTCAGCCAGTAATATCTGTAATATCAGAACCATCAGAGCTTTCAGCCAGTAATATCTGTAATATCAACGCGATTAGAGCTTTCAGCCAGTAATATCAGAACCAGAGGTTTCAACCAGTAATATCTGTAATATCACAACCATCAGAGCTTTCAGCCAGTAATATCAACGCGATCAGAGCTTTCAGCCAGTAATATCTGTAATATCAACGCGATCAGAGCTTTCAGCCAGTAATATCTGTAATATCAGAACCATCAGAGCTTTCAGCCAGTAATATCTGTAATATCAGAACCATCAGAGCTTTCAGCCAGTAATATCTGTAATATCAACGCGATCAGAGCTTTCAGCCAGTAATATCTGTAATATCAGAACCATCAGAGCTTTCAGCCAGTAATATCTGTAATATCAACGCGATCAGAGCTTTCAGCCAGTAATATCTGTAATATCAGAACCATCAGAGCTTTCAACCAGTTATATCTGTAATATCAGAACCGTCAGAGCTTTCAGCCAGTAATATCTGCAATATCAGGACCATCAGAGCTTTCAGCCAGTAATATCTGTAATATCAACGCGATCAGAGCTTTCAGCCAGTAATATCTGTAATATCAGAACCATCAGAGCTTTCAGCCAGTAATATCTGTAATATCAGAACCATCAGAGCTTTCAGCCAGTAATATCTGTAATATCAACGCGATCAGAGCTTTCAGCCAGTAATATCTGTAATATCAGAACCATCAGAGCTTTCAGCCAGTAATATCTGTAATATCAACGCGATCAGAGCTTTCAGCCAGTAATATCTGTAATATCAGAACCATCAGAGCTTTCAGCCAGTAATATCTGTAATATCAACGCTCTCAGAGCTTTCAGCCAGTAATATCTGTAATATCAACGCGATCAGAGCTTTCAGCCAGTAATATCTGTAATATCAGAACCATCAGAGCTTTCAGCCAGTAATATCAACGCTCTCAGAGCTTTCAGCCAGTAATATCTGTAATATCAACGCGATCAGAGCTTTCAGCCAGTAATATCTGTAATATCAGAACCATCAGAGCTTTCAGCCAGTAATATCTGTAATATCAACGCTCTCAGAGCTTTCAGCCAGTAATATCTGTAATATCAGAACCATCAGAGCTTTCAACCAGTTATATCTGTAATATCAGAACCGTCAGAGCTTTCAGCCAGTAATATCTGTAATATCAGAACCATCAGAGCTTTCAGCCAGTAATATCTGTAATATCAACGCGATCAGAGCTTTCAGCCAGTAATATCTGTAATATCAGAACCATCAGAGCTTTCAGCCAGTAATATCTGTAATATCAACGCGATCAGAGCTTTCAGCCAGTAATATCTGTAATATCAGAACCATCAGAGCTTTCAGCCAGTAATATCTGTAATATCAACGCTCTCAGAGCTTTCAGCCAGTAATATCTGTAATATCAGAACCATCAGAGCTTTCATTCAGTAATATCTGTAATATCAGAACCATCAGAGCTTTCAGCCAGTAATATCTGTAATATCAACACGATCAGAGCTTTCAGCCAGTAATATCTATAATATCAGAACCATCAGAGCTTTCAGCCAGTAATAGCTGTAATATCAACGCGATCAGAGCTTTCAGCCAGTAATATCTGTAATATCAGAACCATCAGAGCTTTCAGCCAGTAATATCTGTAATATCAGAACCATCATAGCTTTCAGCCAGTAATATCTGTAATATCAACACGATCAGAGCTTTCAGCCAGTAATATCTATAATATCAGAACCATCAGAGCTTTCAGCCAGTAATAGCTGTAATATCAACGCTCTCAGAGCTTTCAGCCTGTAATATCTGTAATATCAACACGATCAGAGCTTTCAGCCAGTAATATCTGTAATATCAACGCTCTCAGAGCTTTCAGCCAGTAATATCTGTAATATCAACGCTCTCAGAGCTTTTAGCCAGTAATATCTGTAATATCAATGCGATCAGAGCTTTCAGCCAGTAATATCTGTAATATCAACGCTCTGAGCTTTCAGCCAGTAATATCTGTAATATCAACGCGATCAGAGCTTTCAGCCAGTAATATCTGTAATATCAACGCTCTCAGAGCTTTCAGCCAGTAATATCTGTAATATCAGAGCTTTCAGCCAGTAATATCTGTAATATCAACGCGATCAGAGCTTTCAGCCAGTAATATCTGTAATATCAGAACCATCAGAGCTTTCAGCCAGTAATATCTGTAATATCAGAACCGTCAGAGCTTTCAGCCAGTAATATCTGTAATATCAACGCGATCAGAGCTTTCAGCCAGTTATATCTGTAATATCAGAACCATCAGAGCTTTCAGCCAGTAATATCTGTAATATCAGAACCATCAGATATTTCAGCCAGTAATATCTGTAATATCAGAACCATCAGAGCTTTCAGCCAGTAATATCTGTAATATCAGAACCATCAGAGCTTTCAGCCAGTAATATCTGTAATATCAGAACCATCAGAGCTTTCAGCCAGTAATATCTGTAATATCAGAACCGTCAGAGCTTTCAGCCAGTAATATCTGTAATATCAACGCGATCAGAGCTTTCAGCCAGTAATATCTGTAATATCAACGCGATCAGAGCTTTCAGCCAGTAATATCTGTAATATCAACGCGATCAGAGCTTTCAGCCAGTAATATCAGAACCATCAGAGCTTTCAGCCAGTAATATCTGTAATATCAGAACCGTCAGAGCTTTCAGCCAGTAATATCTGTAATATCAACGCGATCAGAGCTTTCAGCCAGTAATATCTGTAATATCAACGCGATCAGAGCTTTCAGCCAGTAATATCAGAACCATCAGAGCTTTCAGACAGTAATATCTGTAATATCAGAACCATCAGAGCTTTCAGCCAGTAATATCTGTAATATCAGAACCATCAGAGCTTTCAGCCAGTAATATCTGTAATATCAGAACCATCAGAGCTTTCAGCCAGTAATTTCTGTAATATCAGAACCATCAGAGCTTTCAGCCAGTAATATCTGTAATATCAGAACCATCAGAACTTTCAGCCAGTAATATCTGTAATATCAGAACCATCAGAGCTTTCAGCCAGTAATATCTGTAATATCAACGCGATCAGAGATTTCAGCCAGTAATATCTGTAATATCAACGCGATCAGAGCTTTCAGCCAATAATATCTGTAATATCAGAACCATCAGAGCTTTCAGCCAGTAATATCTGTAATATCAACGCGATCAGAGATTTCAGCCAGTAATATCTGTAATATCAACGCGATCAGAGCTTTCAGCCAATAATATATGTAATATCAGAACCATCAGAGCTTTCAGCCAGTAATATCTGTAATATCAATGTGATCAGAGCTTTCAGACCATAATATCTGTAATATCAGAGCTTTCAGCCAGTAATATCAGTGTGAGAGCGAAGTATTGCTACTCGCTCATCTCAATATCTGCGGTGCTGCTCGTGTCTACCTCATTTCCCTGAGTCTACCTTTAAATCTGTATGTTCAGAACCAGCATTCTATGACTGGCTGTCTCTACCTGGGGCTCCCTACAATAAGCCAATCAGGTCCTTTTTAAATGATTTCTCTTTAGACTCCACATCTGTCAATGTTCTATCTGTTGGATTCCCCATATCTCAAAATGTCTCTCTCATTCCATAGTTACCCCAACACCACAGAGACTCCCCCACACCACAGAGACTCCCCCTCACCACACAGACAGGACAGCCTGCACAAAGACACAGAACTACTCAGATCCATTTCACTGGATTATAATGGTCTCTCTCTCTCTCTCTCTCTCTCTCTCTCTCTCTCTCTCTCTCCCTCCCTCTCTCTCTCTTTCTCTCTCTCTCTCTCTGTGTGTCTGTCTGTGTGGATACACACTGCATCGGGTGCAGGTCTGTTGTGGCTCAGACAGTCAGAACCCAGGAGAGTCTCTTTGTGCCTTGAAGATGAGAGCATTCAGGAATAGCCTAGCAACACACACTCTTTTCCACACAGCCCGACAGGCTGGTCTTTCATGTTCCGAGCCAGGCAGACAGCCCAGACACACACATTCACACATAGCCCAGAATAAATCAGCCATCTCTCTATTCTCTGTATTGCTGAGCCCAGAGGACAATACACTGTAGAGAAAACATGCACACACACACACACACACACACACACACACACACGCGCACGCACACACACGCGCACGCACACTGACAGAGAAAACCAGAACTGATCTCATCCTGAAACAGAACCATAAATCTACTAGCTTGCCTTTTGCTAGTCTGGTATTTGACCTGCTTTGGAAGAGTTGTAGAGTTGTAGACCGTAGAGTTGTAGACCGTAGAGTTGTAGACCGTAGAGTTGTAGACCGTAGAGTTGTAGACCGTAGAGTTGTAGACCGTAGAGTTGTAGACCGTAGAGTTGTAGGTTGTAGACAGTGGAGTTGTAAACTGTAGAGTTGTAGACCGTGGAGTTGTAGACCGTAGAGTTGTAGACGTGGAGTTGTAGACCGTAGAGTTGTAGACCGTAGAGTTGTAGACCATAGAGTTGTAGACCGTAGAGTTGTAGACCGTGGAGTTGTAGACGTGGAGTTGTAGACCGTAGAGTTGTAGACCGTGGAGTTGTAGACGTGGAGTTGTAGACCGTAGAGTTGTAGACCGTAGAGTTGTAGACCGTAGAGTTGTAGAGTTGTAGACCGTGGAGTTGTAGACCGTAGAGTTGTAGACCGTAGAGTTGTAGAGTTGTAGACCGTAGAGTTGTAGACCGTAGAGTTGTAGACCGTGGAGTTGTAGACCGTGGAGTTGTAGACCGTGGAGTTGTAGACCGTGGAGTTGTAGACCGTGGAGTTGTAGACCGTGGAGTTGTAGACCGTGGAGTTGTAGACCGTGGAGTTGTAGACGTGGAGTTGTAGAGTTGTAGACGTGGAGTTGTAGACCGTAGAGTTGTAGACCGTAGAGTTGTAGACCGTAGAGTTGTAGACCGTAGAGTTGTAGACCGTGGAGTTGTAGACCGTGGAGTTGTAGACCGTAGAGTTGTAGACCGTAGAGTTGTAGACCGTAGAGTTGTAGACCGTAGAGTTGTAGACCGTAGAGTTGTAGACCGTAGAGTTGTAGACCGTAGAGTTGTAGACCGTAGAGTTGTAGACCGTAGAGTTGTAGACCGTGGAGTTGTAGAGTTGTAGGTTGTAGACCGTAGAGTTGTAGGTTGTAAACTGTAGAGTTGTAAACTGTAGAGTTGTAGACCGTGGAGTTGTAGACGTGGAGTTGTAGAGTTGTAGGTTGTAGACCGTAGAGTTGTAGACCGTAGAGTTGTAGAGTTGTAGGTTGTAGACCGTAGAGTTGTAGACCGTGGAGTTGTAGACCGTAGAGTTGTAGACCGTGGAGTTGTAGACCGTGGAGTTGTAGACCGTGGAGTTGTAGACCGTGGAGTTGTGGAGTTGTAGACCGTGGAGTTGTAGACCGTAGAGTTGTAGACCGTAGAGTTGTAGACCGTGGAGTTGTAGACCGTGGAGTTGTAGACCGTGGAGTTGTAGACCGTAGAGTTGTAGACCGTAGAGTTGTAGACCGTAGAGTTGTAGACCGTAGAGTTGTAGACCGTGGAGTTGTAGACCGTGGAGTTGTAGACCGTGGAGTTGTGGAGTTGTAGACCGTAGAGTTGTAGACCGTGGAGTTGTAGACCGTGGAGTTGTAGACGTGGAGTTGTAGAGTTGTAGACCGTAGAGTTGTAGACCGTAGAGTTGTAGACCGTGGAGTTGTAGACCGTGGAGTTGTAGACCGTGGAGTTGTAGACCGTAGAGTTGTAGACCGTAGAGTTGTAGACCGTAGAGTTGTAGAGTTGTAGACCGTAGAGTTGTAGACCGTAGAGTTGTAGACCGTAGAGTTGTAGACCGTAGAGTTGTAGACCGTAGCGTTGTAGACCGTAGAGTTGTAGACCGTAGAGTTGTAGACCGTAGAGTTGTAGACCGTGGAGTTGTAGACCGTGGAGTTGTAGACCGTGGAGTTGTAGACCGTGGAGTTGTGGAGTTGTAGACTGTGGAGTTGTAGACCGTAGAGTTGTAGACCGTAGAGTTGTAGACCGTAGAGTTGAATACCGTAGAGTTGTAGACCGTAGCGTTGTAGACCTGTAGACCGTAGAGTTGGAGTTGTAGAGTTGAATACCGTAGAGTTGTAGTTGTAGACCATAGAGTTGTAGAGTTGTAGACTGTGGAGTTGTAGACCGTGGAGTTGTAGACCGTGGAGTTGTAGAGTTGTAGACTGTGGAGTTGTAGACCGTAGAGTTGTAGATTCGGTTTTTGCTCTCTTCTTCGAACCATTTCTCATTGCTGTTAATTTTCTTAGGGTTTCTGTTTGAATTCTGAAAAATATATGATTTGATTTGATTTATTAGGATCCCCATTAGCCGAACGCCAATGGCAACAGCTATTCTTGCTGGGGTTCGACACATAACGAAAAAGACATTACAGAATACTTTGCAATTTATATACATTTAAAAACATTAACATGTAGTGTGTGTGCCCATCTATCAGTTACACATACACACATTTTTTAATTTTAGTCATTTAGCAGACGCTCTTATCCAGAGCGACTTACAGTTAGTGAGTGCATACATTATTTTTTCATACACACAACAAGTAGGTGACATGTGGGAGAGGCGTTGTGCCGAGAGGTGTTGTTTTATTTGTTTTTTGAAACCAGGTTTGCTCTTCACTTGCGCTATATAAGATTAAAGGGAGATCCATGCACTCATGGCTCTGTATAATACTGTACGTTTCCTTGAATTTGTTCTGGACCTGGGGACTGTGAAAAGATCCCTGGTGGCATGTCTGGTGGGGTAAGTGTGTATGTTAGCAAATATACTGTTCAGGCTTTCTACTGCTAAGTTTACACCTTCACTATTGCAGGGAAACATTTTGTCCAGGAAGTTGTCTAGGAGGGATTGGATTTTTTCTTTGGTAGGTTTCTCAATATCTTCCTTCCATCTATAGCATTTCTTAATAGCATGCAGTTTGTTGGGCTTTGATGGCTCATGGTTGAGTATTGCTCTGTTCTAGTAGGCTGTGATTTGGCTGTGGTCTGATAGGGGTGTCAGTGGGCTCTGAGAAAGCTCTGAGAGACTCTGGGTTGAGGTCTGTGTCTACAGTACTGCTATCAAGTGATGAGCTCTATTTGTACGTACCGTAGGAGTCCCCTTGAAGCCTACCATTGACTATGTACAAACCCAGCGTGCGACAGAGCTGCAGGAGTTGTGGCCCAGTTTTTGTTGGTGATGTTGTCGGTGATGTGTCTCGGGGGGCATATGGGGGAGGGAATGCTGTCACCTCCAGGTAGGTGTTTGTCCCCCTCTGTGCTGAGGGTGTCAGGTTCTCTTCCAGTTCTGGCATTTAGGTCGCCACAGACTAGTACATGTCCCTGGGCCTGAAAATGGTTGATCTCCCCCTCTAGGACGGTGAAGCTGTCATCGTTAAAGTATGGGGATTCTATTGGGGGGATATAGGTAGCACACAGGAGGAAATTTTTCTCTGCTGAGATCATTTCCTTATTTATTTCTAACCAGATGTAAAATTTTCCTGTATTGAATAGAGTGGGTTAGGGCTGATCTATACCAAATTAGCATACCCCCTGAGTCTCTTCCCTGTTTCACTCCTGGTAGTTTGGTGGATGGGACTACCAGCTCTCTGTAACCTAGAGGGAAACCAGTGGGTCCATCTCCTCTATACTATTTTTCTTGTAGAAAAACTATGTATGTATTGGTGAAGTCCGGGTCCCTGCTCTTTAGGCCAAAGGCAGATGACCTCAGGCCTTGGATATTCCAGGATGAGAAAGTGAAGGCTTTGTGTTCCATAAAGTGTCCAATGTTGTTAGTCGTGTGGTTTGGCCTCAGACCAGTAATTGTGAGCAGAGCCTGCTGAGCATCTGGTACATGCCATTGGCTTGGGCTAGTGTAAGAGTGGGGGTTGGGCCTGTTTGCCTGCTCACGGCCTGGGCGTATGTGTGACTTTCATGTTGAGGCCCTCTTTGCGGAAGTGGGGGGCTTGGGGTGGGGGTGATGGCGCTGTGGTCTGGATGTAGGTCTTCTCGCTGTTCTGGGTGGGGCTTCCGTTGTTCCTCTCTCTTTCTCTCTCTCGTTACGAACCCCGTGGCTTTAAAAGTCTAGGGGGGATGGAAAAGAGACCCGTAACACAATTCATGCAAATTAGAATCGTGACATGGAAAACAGTGAGAACAGAAAATACACTGACAACCATAAGCTACCGTCAAACACAAGATGTTTGTTTTGAACACACGGTAAAGGTTTGGGAAAAAGGGCTGAGCAGGACCCAAGGAATGAAACAATAATGTAAAAAAAAAAACTGATCTTGCCTGCCTCAAGAACCGCTAAGCTACTGCTAATCATACAAAAATTACAGTGGGTGGTCCGCTCAGGTCTAACTAATGTTTTTAGACAATGTTCTTCCTACGGGTAATGTATGCCCAAGGGCAACTCGCTAAATCCCCCTTTTCCCAGAAACACACAACAAAGTTACCAAACAGAGTAACCAGCAAATGAGTGAGTACACAAAAAAACAGGACACCACAGTATCCATACTCACAAACGAAAAATAGTCTCTCTCAGCAAACACAACTGACTGGCTTTTAAAACAATAGGATGTGTGATTGAAAAACCAGAAACAGGTGGTGCAATGCAGAGGAATGTCCACTGATTGGTCCACCTCAGCAATCAGCAGACGAACGGATGTCGGACAGGTGGGACACCCCCAACGACCACCAATCAGGAACGCAAAGGACACCTGTGATTAGGGCAGAAGGAGAGGAACAACACAAAAACACACACAGGATACCTGTATCCGTAACACTCTCTCTTTCTCTTCTCTCTCCCTCTCTCACTCAATCAATCAATCAATCACTCACTCACTCACTCACTCACTCACTCCCTCAATCTTTCTCTCTAACTCTCTCTCCATTTTTCCAACTACTCTTCCTCACTCCCTCTCTTAAACAACTGACTTTCAGCACGCTTATAGGGAAGGGCACTCATCATGCACTGCACTGACACAAATAACTGATGATTGGCTGAAAGAAATTCATAACAAGACGATTTATTGTTATATTTCAGTTCAGCCTTTGATAATATTGACCATAACCTGTTGTTGAAAAAAACGTGTTTTATGGCTTTTCAACCTCGTAGATTGAGCTATCTATCTAATAGAACACAGAGGGTTTTCTTTAATGGAAGCTACATTAACATTTTAGTCATTTAGCAGACGCTCTTATCCAGAGCGACTTACAGTTAGCACATACATTATTTTATCGAACCCACAACCCTGGCGTTGCAAACGCCATGCTCTACCAACTGAGCTACATCCCTGCCGGCCATTCCCTCCCCTACCCTGGGCCAATTGGTCGCGGCCGGCTACGACAGAGCCTGGATTCGAACCAGGATCTCTAGTGGCACAGCTAGCACTGCGATGCCTTAGACCACTGCGCCACTCGGGAAGCTACTGTACTGTTAAACATGTAAAGTGTGGTATTCCACAAGGCCGCTCTCTTGGCCCTCTACTGTTTTTTCTATTCTTACTAATGATCTGCCACTAGCATTAAACAAAGCCTGTGTGTCTATGAACACAGATGATTCAACACTATACATGTCAGCAACCACAGCTAGTGAAAATCACTGCAACCCTGAACACCGCTGCAGTCAGTTCTGGAATGGGTGGCCAGTAATAAACTGGTCCTGAACATCTCTAAAACCAAAAGCATTGTATTTGGTACCAATCACTCCCTAGGTACCTGACCTCCGCTGAATCTGGTAATGAATGATGTGGCTGTTGAGCAAACAGAAGAGGCTAAATCTATTGGTGTTCCATTTAGATTGTAAACTGTCATTGGTCAAAGCAAATTGATTCTATTGTTGTAAAGATGGGAGAGGTCTGTCTATCATAAAGATATGCTCTGCTTTATAACATTACATGCAACCAAGCTAGTCCTGCAAGCTCTGGTTTTGTCACATCTTGAATAATTTGCCCAGTTGTATGGGTCAGGTGCGGCAAAAAACGGACCTATAAAAGACGCAGCTGACCCAGAAAAGAGCAGCACGTCTGGCCCTCAAATGTACACGGATGGGCAAATGTCAATAACATGCATGTCAGTCTCTCATGGCTCAGAGTGAAGGAGAGATTGACTGCATCACTGCTGGTCTTCGTAAGAAGTATTGACATGCTGAAAGTACCAAATTGTCTGTTCATCCAGTTAAAACACAACTCAAAAGCCCATACATACACCACAAGACACGCAATCAGGGCTCTCTTCACAGTCCCCAAGTCCAGAGCAGAGGCTGGGAGACATACAGTACCGTACAGAGCCATGAAATGACTACATGGAATTCTCTTCCTCCTCAGGTAACTCAGGCAATCAGTGAAATCAGTTGTTGT
Source organism: Coregonus clupeaformis (assembly GCF_020615455.1). Classification (NCBI taxonomy): domain Eukaryota; kingdom Metazoa; phylum Chordata; class Actinopteri; order Salmoniformes; family Salmonidae; genus Coregonus; species Coregonus clupeaformis. The sequence continues at coordinate 44,944,528 of NC_059222.1, read as the reverse complement.
TTTTTTACGGATAAAACAACACCTCAAGAAACAATGCGGACTGTGAATAGACACACACACACACACACACACACACACACACACACTCTAACACCCACATTCTAACGTGCACACACTAACACACACATTAACATTTATTCATGAATGTTTGAGATAATAATAATACATTTCTTTTATTTTCTTCTTTTTCAAACCGTTGTATTGTTCTTTTAGTTGTAGTGTTTTTAGTGTTCTTGTTGTTATTCCATTAGTGATCTGTATTTTGTCATGTTCTGTGTGGATCCCAGGAAGAATAGCTGCTGCTTCTTCAACAGCTAATGGGGATCCCAATGGAAATCTATCAAACAATCAAACACATTGGAGGCAGTACTAACTTAATTAACTCCAGCGCTGCAGCAATTGGGATTTCACTCCATTTGAAGATCAGAGCTGCGTTCCAAATGGCACCCCATTTCCTACATAGTGCACTACTTTTGAAGCCCTATGTGCCCTGGTCAACAGTCGTGCACTAGAAGGAGTAGGGCGCCATTTGGAATGCATGACAAAGCTTAGGGAGAAGGTTATAAACTAGGACTCTCTGAGTGAGTATTTAATACAAGTACCTCTAGAGTTCCTCTTAGCATTTCAGCTAAACCAGAATAATCTTTTGTCTCCCAAGCACATTCAGCTGAGCCTGAGTCAAGCCTGACCGGAGCCAAACACGGATTACACTTAATATTATTACAGACATATTATCAGAATAGAGAGTTAGGCTGTGGCCGAAATGGCACAGGCTGCCAGTTTGTATCAGAGAGGGCTAGACTGGATGGAGCTCCTTGATTCATGTTTATGATCAGGTTAATTTGTGTGATAAGATTAGATTTTTAGTCATTTAGCAGACGCTCTTATCCAGAGCGACTTACAGGAGCAATTAGGGTTAAGTGCCTTGCTCAAGGGCACATCGACAGATTTTTCACCTAGTCGGCTCGGAGATAGAGAGAGAATTGGAGGAAGAGAAAGAGGGAAGTTAGTGTGTTGGACGCTGCCCCTGGTTCTGTGCTTCCACAGGGGCCTCAGGCAAACAGCAGCACATTAGGGCAGCCACCGGAGAGAAAGGCTGGCTCTGTGCTTCCACAGGGGAGAGAAAGAGCTGGCTCTGTGCTTCCACAGGGGAGAGAAAGAGCTGGCTCTGTGCTTCCACAGGGGAGAGAAAGGCTGGCTCTGTGCTTCCACAGGGGAGAGAAAGGCTGGCTCTGCTTCCACAGGGGAGAGAAAGAGCTGGCTCTGTGCTTCCACAGGGGAGAGAAAGAGCTGGCTCTGTGCTTCCACAGGGGAGAGAAAGAGCTGGCTCTGTGCTTCCACAGGGGAGAGAAAGAGCTGGCTCTGTGCTTCCACAGGGGAGAGAAAGGGCTGGCTCTGTGCTTCCACAGGGGAGAGAAAGGCTGGCTCTGCTTCCACAGGGGAGAGAAAGGCTGGCTCTGTGCTTCCACAGGGGAGAGAAAGAGCTGGAAGGATGAAGGGAGGAGGAGTGTTCTAACAACATCCTCACAGAACCATACAGTGAAGTCTCCAGAGAGAGAGAGAAGAGAAGACTCCATGGAACAGAACAGGCTGTATTTCACTCTATTTTCTGTTAGTGTGAGAATGGTGCTAAACAGCCTGTGTGTGTAGGAGAGCTTGTGACTGTGTGTGTGTGTGAGGAAGTGAGCAGCGAGAAGTGTTAGTAGAGAGAGAGAGAGAGAGACAGAGACAGAGACAGAGACAGAGACAGAGACAGAGACAGAGACAGAGACAGAGACAGAGACAGAGAGAGAGAGAGATGGTTGGTTATTTGGCCTGCCACTCTAGTTGGATAGCCTGATCACAGGCCTGTGTGTTCTGTCAGTGTGTTGCACTGAGCTCAAAGCCCAATCAGTATTTAGTCGTTCAAATATTTTGGACCAGATGTTCATTTTGAAAGCATAGTTTACACTTTAGAGAGAACTTTGTCCTTGAGCTGTGCTCCACTGTACTGTGGCCTGTTCCGTGGTGTATAGTCAAGAGACACACTGTACTGAATGATCTGTACTGTACCGTATTTTCCGCACTATTTACATTTACATTTTAGTAATTTAGCAGACGCTCTTATCCCGAGCGACTTACAGTTAGTGCATACATTATTTTTTTTAGGAATCGAACCCACAACCCTGGCGTTGCAAATGCCATGCTCTATCAACTGAGCTACATCCCTGCCGGCCATTCCCTCCCCTACCCTGGACGACGCTGGGCCAATTGCACGCCGCCCCATGGGTCTCCCGGTCGCGGCCGGCTACGACAGAGCCTGGATAAGGCGCACCGGAGTATAAGCCGCAGCAGCTAAATTGAATGATATTGAATGATGTGTACATATATAAGCCGCACTGGACTATAAGCCGCAGGTGTTTTAATGTTTAATTACCATATGTAAGGGTTCGTGCACAGAGGGGATTGTCGGGAAAGAGACAAACTGTCTCGCTCTCGTAATGTCTGTCTGTCTTGCTCTCGTTCTGTCTCTCGTACCACTCTCGGTTCCACTTTTACTTTTGCGCGCTACCTGTCTCACTCTTTTCCGGCCTCCAGCTTTTCCTGCTGGAGCCCGCCGCTTAAAGGTGGGGGGCGCGGACCGGTCATAGAGCCCATAGAGTTAAAGTTGGTGGACTGTAACCTGTAAAATCCCATAGATTTAGGAGGTCTTCTAGTGGCCGTTAGCTGTTAAAAATCCATAGATTAGCCGCACCGTTATATAAGCCGCAGGGTCGAAAAATGGGAAAAAAGGCGCGGCTTATAGTCCGAAAATTACTGTAGTCTAGTGACACACTGTATCACCGTGCTTTGTATGTTTTAACCTTTTACTGCAGTGGGCTAAATCAGGGTCACAGAGTGTTTCTGGGTAGTCTTAAACAAATCTACTTTGAAAATAAAAGTATACACCTCACACACATGGTTATGAGCTTAAAAAGACACCTGTACCTTGTCAGATATAGAGTTGAAATGTATTCAGTTTTGAGTTTGTATTACACATGATATACATCACAGAATACTTTAAATATAGCAAAACTGTTTCACATAGAAACACCGGATTTTCTGTAATAAATAAATGTTTATTAATTATGAAATTATAAAAAAATATGAATAACATTCCACCCATGAGGCCACTAGAGGGCGCTTTGGTCAAGCCACTGCAGGAAAGGCTACTCCACTTTAATAATGGAGTGTGGTTGATAAGTCAATGATTGTAAGAGTTATCCTCTGTGTTTGAAAGTCTATGGGCCAATATACTGGACCAGGATAAAACCTATATCTTTATCCTGGTCCAGTAGACATTTACATTGAAAGTACATTTTAGTCTTTTAGTCTTTATGGCAGCAGGTAGCTTAGTGGTTAAGAGCGTTGTGCCAGTAACCGAAAGGTCGCTGGTTCTAATCCCCGAGCCGACTAGGTGAAAAATCTGTCGATGTGCCCTTGAGCAAGGCACTTAACCCTAATTGCTCCTGTAAGTCGCTCTGGATAAGAGCGTCTGCTAAATCACGTAAATGTAAAAAATAGTCTAAGACTAGGCTTAATCTGAGATTCTCTCACTTGTGAGTCGATGTGTCAACATGAATACTTTCCGTTGTATATCAAGAGGAAGACACTGCTGTTGAAAGTTGTGTGTGTGATGTTTCTCTGTGATGTCTTTGCGTTATTATAAACACTGGGGTCACTCTTTATACTGTATCGACTGTACTGTACACTGAATAATGGTGATTCCTCACTGCTCCCTTCCTCTGCCTGGATGGCTTCGTGTCACGTGTTTGTAGCACTTTGCATGGTTGTTTTTACTGTGTTATTGTGTTAGCGCATTTGTGATGATCCTTATAGGAGTGTGTGTTAGAGGGGGAGTTGTGTGAATGGGGCGCTCCCTCAGGTAACACACACGATAGGAACCTCCCATTTTGAAAGAGTGTTCTGTGGTCACTCACCATGATGCATATGATTTCTAAAAACCAAAAGACAGTTGATGAACTGGGAGGTTCCCTGCACACACCATGGGACTGACCTCTCTCTCTCCATCCCTCTCTCTCTCTCTCTCTCTCTCTCTCTCTCTCTCTCTCTCTCTCTCTCTCTCTCTCTCTCTCTCTCTCTCTGTCTCTCTCTCTCTCTCTCTCTCTCTCTCTCTCTCTCTCTCTCTACCTCTCTCTCTCTCCCTCTCTCCCTCTCCCTCTCTACCTCTCCCTCTCCATCCCTCTCTCTCTCTCTCTCTCTCTCTCTCTATGATGAGTAGAAGATTTCCCAGGAGAGGGAGAAGTTTGCGGATGAGGACAGTATCTTCGTCACACTGGGAGAGTGTGGTCTCATCTCCTTCTCTGATTACATCTTCCTCACTACTGTGCTCTCTAGTAAGTCCCTGACACACACACACACACACACACACACACACACACACACACACACAGGCCTCGCTTTGAACCTGACACATGCCACGCGCAGACAGACAGAGTTGTGACACCAAGAGTGTGGGTTCAATTCCCACAGTGATCACACACACTTAACAAAAATGAATGCAATAGTGTGCCATCTGAGAGTACTGTGTAGTGAAGGCCTGAACCCAATAACCCATGTTGTTCTGTGTAGTGAAGGCCTGAACCCAATAACCCATGTTGTTCTGTGTAGTGAAGGCCTGAACCCAATAACCCATGTTGTTCTGTGTAGTGAAGGCCTGAACCCAATAACCCATGTTGTTCTGTGTAGTGAAGGCCTGAACTCAATAACCCATGTTGTTCTGTGTAGTGAAGGCCTGAACCCAATAACCCATGTTGTTCTGTGTAGTGAAGGCCTGAACTCAATAACCCATGTTGTTCTGTGTAGTGAAGGCCTGAACCCAATAACCCATGTTGTTCTGTGTAGTGAAGGCCTGAACCCAATAACCCATGTTGTTCTGTGTAGTGAAGGCCTGAACCCAATAACCCATGTTGTTCTGTGTAGTGAAGGCCTGAACCCAATAACCCATGTTGCTCAGTGTAGTAAAGGCCTGAACCAATAACCCATGTTGTGTGTAGTGAAAATCTGAACCCAATAACCCATGTTGTGTGCAGTGAAGGTCTGAACCCAATATCCCATGTTGTTCTGTGTAGTGAAGGCCTGAACACAATAACCCATGTTGTTGTGTGTAGTGAAGGCCTGAACCCAATAACCCATGTTGTGTGTAGTGAAGACCTGAACCCAATAACCCATGTTGTTCTGTGTAGTAAAGGCCTGAACCCAAAAACCCATGTTATTCAGTGAAGTAAAGGCCTGAACCCAATAACCCATGTTGTTCTGTGTAGTGAAGGCCTGAACCCAATAACCCATGTTGTTCTGTGTAGTGAAGGCCT